>NC_139146.1:120617845-120657644 GCF_964270905.1 Leucopleurus acutus | reverse complement strand
TGACTTATTTCACTAAGCATAATATTCTCTAGGTCTGTCCCTGTTGTTGCAAATGGCAAAATTTTCATTATTTTATAGCTGAGTAGTATTCCATCGTATATATGTACCACATCTTCTTTATCCATTCATCTGTTGATGGGCACTTAGGTTGATTCCATATCTTGGCTATTGTAAATAATGCTGCCATGTGCATTGGGGTGCATGTTTCTTCTGAGTTACTGTTTTCACTTTCTTCAGATATATACCCAGCAGTGGAATTGCTGGATCATATGATAGTTCTATTTTTAGTTTTTTGAGAAACCTCCATTCTGTTTTTCATAGTGGCTATACCAGTTTACATTCCCACCAACAATGTACTAGGGTTCCCTTTTCTCCACATCCTCACCAACACTTGTTTCTTTTTTTTTTTTTTTATAATAGCCATTCTGACAAGTGTGGGGTGATAGCTCATTTTGATTTTGATTTGCATTTCTCTGATGATTAATTATGTTGAACATTTTTTCATGTGCCTGTTGACCATCTGTATGTCTTTTTTGAAAAAATGTATATTCAGGTCTTCTGCCCATTTTTAATTGGGTTGTTTGTTTCTTTGATATTGAGTTATATAAGATGTTTATATATTTTGGGTATTAACCCCTTATAGGTCATATCATTTACAAATATTTTATCCTATTCAATAGTTTGTCTTTTTGTTTTGTCAATGGTGTCCTTTGCTGTGCAAAAGTTTTTAAGTTTAATTAGGTCCCATTTGCTTATTTTTGCCTTTATTTCTTTTGCCTTAGGAGACAGATTAAAAAAATTGCTACGATTTATGTCAAAGAGTGCTCTGCCTATGTTCTCTTCTAGGAGTTTTATGGTTTCAGGCTTACAGTTGGTCTTTAATCCATTTTGAATTTATTTTTGTATATGGTATGAAGAAATGTTCTAATCTTATTCTTTTACATGTAGTTGTCCAATTTTCCCAGCACCACTTTTTGAAGAGATTGTCTTTTCTCCACTGTATATTCTTGCCTCCTTTGTTGTAGATTAATTGACCATAAGTGCCCGGTTTCATTTCAGGGCTCTCTATTCTGTTCTTGATCTATGTGTCTGTTTTTGTGCCAGTACCATGCCGTTTGTATGAATATCTCTTAATAATATTATATTCTACATAGAATTTCTTCTTTTGGTGGAATATTGGATTAAATGAACTAGTTGGATTACATGGATTAGCTTTCTCCCCATTCTAAGTTTTTTGTTACCATAGAGACATTATTTGTAAATTATCAGTGCTTTTAAGCAGAGACTCTACTGCTAGAAGGTGGTTAACATTAACATTACATTGTTGGTAATGTCTAAATGTTAGATTGAGTCACAATGAAGATGTCTGACTCTACACCCAAAGTCTAAACCTAAAATTCTGTCTAGTTATGGTAGATTCATATGTGTTAACATCCACAAAAAGGGTTTTTTAAAATTCAGACTTTTCTGTAAACACAAAACTATAGACATATGTTTTAGTCTGTTCTAGCTGGTATAACAAAACACCATAAACTCGGTGGCTTATAAACAACAGAAATTTATTTCTCACAGTTCTAGGAAGTTCAAAATTAAGGTGTCAGAAGATTTGGTGTCTGGTGAGGGTCTGTTTTCTGGTTTATAAAATGGTGGCTTCTAGCTACAACCTCACATGGCAGAAAGGCAAAGGGATCTCTCTGAGGCCACCAATCCAATGTATGATGCTCCGCCTTCAGGACCTAATCACCTCCCAAAGGCCATCAAAATATCATCACATTGGGCATTAGGATCTCAACATATGAATTTTGAGGGGACATAAACATTCAGATCATAGGAACACATTTATTTGAGAAAGGTGAAATAGTTTGTTCTAGCTATTGGTTGTACCTGTAGACTATTTTAGCTATGGGTATGTGAAATTTTATATTATAAACAGGGCACACCTAGGATTTGCTGGGCCTTAAGCTTATAAAATTTTGAGGGGACCTTCTCTAAGAAAAACCACAAACATAAAATTAAGAATGAAAGCAAATTATTTATTTAGAATAAAAATAAAAGGATGAATAGGTGGAGCACAGAAGATTTTTAGGACAGTGAAACTGTTATGTATGGTACCACATGATAGATACATGTCATCATACATTTGTCCAAACCCATAGAATGTACAAACAATGGAATGTAATATAAACTATGAATTTTAGGAGAAAATAATATGCCAATATAGTATCAATTGTAACAAATATACCACTGTAGTGGAGGATGTTGATAATGAGGGAGGCTATGTATGTGTGGGGGCAGGGTGTATATGAGAAATCTATTCCTGCCCCTCAATTTAGCTGTGAACCTAAAGCTTCTCTAAGAAGGTAAAGTTTTAAGAAAAAATAAATAAGTCAATTTTTAAAAAATTGCAAATTGGAGAAAAAACTGACAAATACCACAGAATCATAAATTAGAAAAGTAATATTTTTATTAACTGATATAATACACCTTTAATATATTTTTGGAGGCATATTCTTTGTACATGTCTTCATATGACAATAATTTTTAAAATATTATTACCTATAGAGAAGATAGAAAGAAAATTCAGTTTCTCTCCTATCATGGTTGGTCAAAACTTATCTTTATTTCCCCCAAGGGTCTAATTTTAATTAATTAATTAATTAAATTTTAATTGAAGTATAATTGACTAACAATGTTATATTAGTTTCAGGTGTACAACATAGTGATTAGATATTCTTATACACTACAAAATAATCATCAAGTCCAGTAGTTACCCTCTGTCACCATACAAAGTTATTACAATATTATTGACTATATGTCCTATGCTGTACATATATCCCTGGGACTTATTTATAAGTTAAAGTTTGTACCTCTTAATCTCTGTCACCTATTTCACTCATCCCCCAATCTCCCTCCCCTCTGGCAACCATTAGTTTTTTTCTCTGTATCTATGAGTCTGTTTCTGTTTTCTGATGTTTGTTTGTTTGTTTGTTTAAGATTTCACATATAAGTGAAATCATATGGTATTTGTCTTTCTCTGTCTGACTTATTTCACTTAGCATAATACCCTCTAGTTCTATCCATGTTGTCACAAATGGCAATATTTAAATATTTTTTATGGCTGAGTAATCTTCCGTTGTACATATATAACACATCATCTTTATTCAGTCATCTATCGAGGTACACTTAGGTTGCTTCCATATCTTGGCTACTGTGAATAATGCCCTGATGAACATAGGGGTGCATATATCTTTTGTAACTAGTGTTCTTTTGTTTTCTTTGGTAAAATATCCAGAAGTGGAATTGCTAGATCCTATGGTAGTTCTATTTTTAGTTTTTTGAGGAACATCCATACTGTTTTCCATACTTGCTGCACCAATTTACATTCTCACCAGCAGTGCACGAGTGTTCCCTTTTCTCCACATCCTCACCAGCACTTGTTATTTGTTGTTTTTTTGGTAATAGTTATTATGATAGGTGTGAGTTGATATCTCATTGTGGTTGTTTTTTCTTTGATTTTTTTAAAAAACATCTTTACTGGAGTATAATTGCTTTACAATGGTGTGTCAGTTTCTGCTTTAAAACAAAGTGAATCAGTTATACATATACATATGTTCCCATATCTCTTCCCTCTTGCGTCTCCCTCCCTCCCATGCTCCCTATCCCACCCCTCTAGGTGGTCACAAAGCACCGAGCTGATTTCCCTCTGTAATGTGCCTGCTTCTCACTAACTATCTATTTTACATTTGGTAGTGTATATATGTCCATGACACTCTCTCACTTTGTCCCAGCTTACCCTTCCCCCTCCCCATATCCTCAAGTCCATTCTCTAGTAGGTCTGTGTCTTTATTCACATCTTGCCCCTAATTTCTTCATGACCATATTGTTTTCTTAGATTCCATATATATGTGTTAGCATACAGTATTTGTTTTTCTCTTTCTGACTTACTTCACTCTGTATGACAGACTCTTGGTCCATCCACCAAGCTACAAATAACTCAGTTTCGTTTCGTTTTATGGCTGAGTAATATTCCATTGTATATATGGGCCACATCTTCTTTACCCATTCATCTCTTGATGGACACTTAGGTTGCTTCCATGTCCTGGCTATTGTAAATAGAGCTGCAATTAACATTTTGGTACATGACTCTTTTTGAATTATGGTTTCCTCAGGGCATATGCCCAGTAGTGGGATTGCTGGGTTGTATGGTAGTTTTATTTTTAGTATTTTTAGGAAACTCCATACTGTTCTCTATAGTGGCTGTATCAATTTACATTCCCACCAACAGTGCAGGACACTTCCCTTTTCTCCACACCCTTTCCAGCATTTATTGATTGCAGATTTTGTGATGATGGCCATTCTGACTGGTGTGAGATGAAATCTCATTGTAGTTTTGATTTGTATTTTTCTAATGATTAATGATGTTGAGCATTCTTTCATGTGTTTGTTGGCAATCTGTATATCTTCTTTGGAGAAATGTCTATTTAGGTCTTCTGCCCATTTTTGGATTGGGCTGTTTGTTTTCTTGATATTGAGCTGCATGAGCTGATTGTAAATTTTGGAGATTAATCCTTTGTCAGTTGCTTCATTTACAAATATTATCTCTCATTCTGACGGTTGTCTTTTCGTCTTTTTTATGGCTTCCTTTGCTGTGCAAAAGCTTTTAAGTTTCATTAGGTCCCATTTGTTTATTTTTTTTTATTTCCATTTCTCTAGGAGGTGGGTTAAAAAGGATCTTGCTGTGATTTATGTCATAGAGTGTTCTGCCTATGTTTTCCTCTAAGAGTTTGATAGTGTCTGGCCTTACATTGAGGTCTTTAATCCATTTTGAGTTTATTTTTGTGTATGGTGTTACGAGTGTTCTAATTTCATACTTTTACATGTACCTGTCCAGCTTTCCAAGCACCATTTATTGAAGAGGCTGTCTTTTCTCCACTGTATATTCTTGACTCCTTTATCAAAGGTAAGGTGACCATATGTGTGTGGGGTTATCTCTGGGTTTTCTATCGTGTTCCATTGATCTATATTTCTGTTTTTGTTCCAGTACCATACTGTCTTGATTACTGTAGATTTGTAGTATAGTCTGAGGTTAGGCTGCCTGATTCCTCCAGCTCCATTTTCCTTTCTCAAGGTTGCTTTGGTGATTCGGGGTCTTTTGTGTTTCCATACAAATTGTGAAATTTTTTGTTCTAGTTCTGTGAAAAATGTCAGTGGTAGTCTGACAGGGATTGCACTGAATCTGTAGATTGCTTTGGGTAGTAGAGTCATTTTCACAATGTTGATTCTTCCAATCCAAGAACATGGTATATCTCTCCATCTATTTGTATCATCTTTAATTTCTTTCATCAGTGTCTTATAGTTTTCTGCATACAGGTCTTTTGTCTCCCTAGGTAGGTTTATTTCTAGGTATTTTATTCTTTTTGTTGCAATGGTAAATGGGAGTGTTTTATTAATTTCACTTTCAGATTTTTCATCATTAGTGTATTGGAATGCTAGAGATTTCTGTGCATTTATTTTGTATCCTGCTACTTTACCAAATTCATTGATTAGCTCTAGTAGTTTTATGGTAGGATCTTTAGGATTCTCTATGTATAGTATCATGTCATCTGCAAACAGTGACAGCTTCACTTCTTCTTTTTCAATTTGGATTCCTTTTATTTCTTGTTCTTCTCTGATTTCTGTGGCTAAACTCCCAAAACTATGTTGAATAAGAGTGGTGAGAGTGGGCAACCTTGTCTTCTTCCTGATCTTAGTGGAAATGGTTTCAGTTTTTCACCATTGAGGACAATGTTGGCTGTGGGTTTGTCATATATGGCCTTTATTATGTTGGGATAAGTTCCCTCTGTGCCTACTTTCTGGAAGGTTTTTATCATAAATGGGTGTTGAATTTTGTCAAAAGCTTTTTCTGCATCGATTGAAATGACCATATGGTTTTTATTCTTCAATTTGTTAATATGGTGTATCATGTTGATTGATTTGAAGAATCCTTGCATCCCTGGGATAAAGCCCACGTGATCATGGTGTATGATCCTTTTAATGTGCTGTTGGATTCTGTTTGCTAGTATTTTGTTGAGGATTTTTTGCATCTATTCTCATCAGTGATATTGGCCTGCTGTTTTCTTTCTTTGTGACATCTTTGTCTCGTTTTGGTATCAGGGTGATGGTGGACTCGTAGATTGAATTTGGGAGTGTTCTTCCCTCTGCTATATTTTGTAAGAGTTTGAGAAGGATAGGTGTTAGCTCTTCTCTAAATGTTTGATAGAATTTGCCTGTGAAGCCAGCTGGTCCTGGGCTTTTGTTTGTTGGAAGATTTTTAATCTCAGTTTCAATTTCAGTGCTTGTGATTGGTCTGTTCAGATATTCTATTTCTTCCTGGTTCAGTCTCAGAAGGTTGTGCATTTCTAAGAATTTGTCCATTTCTTCCAGGTTGTCCATTTTATTTTCAGAGAGTTGCTTGTAGTAATCTCTCATGATCCTTTGTATTTCTGCAGTGTCCATTGTTACTTCTCCTTTTTCATTTCTAATTCTGTTGATTTGAGTCTTCTCCGTTTTTTCTTGAAGTGTCTGGTGAATGGTTTATCAATTTTGTTTATCTTCTCAAAGAACCAGCTTTTATTTTTTTTAATTTTTTTATTTTTTGTGGTACGTGGGCCTCTCACTGTTGTGTCCTCCCCCATTGCGGAGCACTGGCTCCAGACGCACAGGCTCAGCAGCCATGGCTCACAGGCCTAGCTGCTATGTGGCATGTGGGATCTTCCCATACTGGGGCACGAACCCATGTCCCCTGCATCGGTAGGTGGACTCTCAACCACTGTGCCACCAGGGAAGCCGAAGAACCAGCTTTTAGTTTTATTCTTCTTTGCTATCATTTCCTTCATTTCTTTTTCATTTATTTCTGATCTGATCTTTATGATTTCTTTCCTTCTGCTAACTTTGGGGTTTTTTTGTTCTTCTTTCTCTAATTGCTTTAGGTGTAATGTTATGTTGTTTATTTGAGATGTTTCTTGTTTCTGAAGGTAGGATTGTATTGCTATAAACTTCCCTCTTAGAACTGCTTTTGCTGCATCCCATAGGTTTTGGCTCGTCATGTCTCCATTGTCCTTTGTTTTTAGGTATTTTTTTGATTTCCTCTTTGATTTCTTCAGTGATCTCTTGGTTATTAAGTAGTGTATTGTTTAGCCTCCATATGTTTGCATTTTTTACAGATTTTTCCCTGTAATTGGTATGTAATCTCATAGCATTGTGATCGGAAAAGATACTTGATATGATTTCAATTATCGTAAATTTACCAAGGCTTGATTTGTGACCCAAGATATGATCTATCCAGGAGAATGTTCCATGAGCACTTGAGAAGAATGTGTATTCTGTTGTTTTTGAATGGAATGTCCTATAAATATCAATTAAGTCCATCTTGTTTAATGTATCATTTAAAGTTTGTGTTTCCTTATTTATTTTCATTTTGGATGACCTGTCATTGGTGAAAGTGGGGTGTTAAAGTCCCCTAATATGGTTGTGTTACTGTCGATTTCCCCTTTTATGGCTGTTAGTATTTGCCTTATGTACTGAGGTACTCCTATGTTGGGTGCATAATTATTTACAATTTTTATATCTTCTTCTTGGATTTATCCCTTGATTGTTATGTAGTGTCCTTCTTTGTCTCTTGTAATAGTTTTTGTTTTAAAGTCTATTTTGTCTGCTATTCCAGCTTTCTTTTGATTTCCATTTGCATGGAATATCTTTTTCCATCCCCTTACCTTCAGTCTGTATGTGTCCCTAGGTCTGAAGTGGTCTCTTTTTGGTAGCATATATATAGGTATTGTTTTTGTATCCATGCAGCCAGTCTATGTCTTTGGGTAGAAGCATTTAATCCATTTACATTTAAGGTAATTATCGATATGTATGTCCCTATTACCATTTTCTTAATTGTTTTGGGTTTGTTATTGTAGGTCATTTCCTTCTGTTGTGTTTCCTGTGTAGAGAAGTTCCTTTAGAATTTGTTGTAAAGCTGGTTTGGTGGTGCTGAATTATCTTAGCTTTTGCTTGTCTGTAAGGTTTTAATTTCTCCATCAAATCTGAATGAAATCCTTGCTGGGTAGAGTAATCTTGGTTGCAGGTTTTTCTCCTTCATCACTTTAAATATGTCCTGCCACTCCCTTCTGGCTGAAGAAACAGTGTTTCTGTTGAAATATCAGCTGGGGATTCCCTTGTGTGTTATTTGTCATTTTTCCCTTGCTGCTTTTAATATTTGTTCTTTGTATTTAATTTTTGATAGTTTGATTAATATGTGTCTTGGCATGTTTCTCCTTGGATTTATCCTGTATGGGACTCTCTGTGCTTCCTGGTCTTGATAAACTGTTTCCTTTCCCATAGTAGGGAAGTTTTCAACTATAATTTCCTCAAATATTTTCTCAGTCCCTTTTTTTTTCTCTTCTTCTTCTGGGACCCCTATAATTCAAATGTTGTTGCATTTAATGTTGTCCCAGAGGTCTCTGAGACTGTCTTCAGTTCTTTTCTTTTTTTTTTTCTTTATTCTGCTCTTTAGTAGTTATTTCCAATATTTTATCTTCCAGGTCACTTATCCGTTCTTCTGCCTTGATCCCTGCTATTGATCCCTTCTAGAGAATTTTTAATTTCATTTATTGTGTTGTTCATTATTGTTTGTTTGCTCTTTAGTTCTTCTAGGTCCTTGTTAAACGTTTCTTGTATTTTCTCTATTCTATTTCCAAGATTTTGCATCATCTTTACTATCATATTTCTGAATTCTTTTTCAGGTAGACTGCCTATTTCCTCTTCATTTGTTAGGTCTGGTGGATTTTTATCTTGCTCCTTCATCTGCAGTGTGTTTTTCTGTCTTCTCATTTTGCTTAACTTACTGTGTTTGGGGTCTCCTTTTTGCAGGCTGCAGCTTCGTGGTTCCTGTTGTTTTTGGTGTCTGTCCCCAGTGGCTAAGGTTGGTTCAGTGGGTTGTGTAGGCTTCCTTGTGGAGGGGACTAGTGCCTGCGTTCTGGTGGATGAGGCTGGATCTTGTCTTTCTGGTGGGCAGGTCCACGTCTGGTGGTGTGTTTTGGGGTGTCTGTGGCCTTATTATGATTTTAGGCAGCCTCTCTGCTAATGGGTGGGGTTGTGTTCCTGTTTTGCTAGTTGTCTGGCATAGCCTGTGCAGCATTGTAGCTTGCTGGTCATTGAGTGAAGCTGGGTCTTGGCACTGAGATGGAGATCTCTGGGAGATTTTTGCTGTTTGATATTACGTGGAGCTGGGAGGTCTCTGGTGAACCAGTGCCCTGAACTTGGCTTTCCCACCTCAGATGCACAGGCCTGATACCTGGCTTGAGTACCAAGAGCCTTTCATCCACATGGCTCAGAATAAAAGGGAGAAAAAATGGAAAGGAAGAAAGAAAGAAGATAAAATAAAAGTTATTAAAATTAAAAAAAATAATTATGAAGAAAAAAATTTTTTAAGTTAAAAAAAAAAAAGGATAGACAGAATCCTAGGACAAATGGTAAAAGCAAAGCTATACAGAGAAAATCACACAGAGAAGCATACACATACACACTCACAAAAAGAGAAAAAAGGAAAAATATATCTATGTCTTTGCTCCCAAAGTCCAGCTCCTCAATTTGGGATGATTTGTTTTCTATTCAGGGATTCCACAGATGCAGGGTACATCAAGTCGACTGTGGAGATTTAATCCGCTGCTCCTGAGGCTGCTGGGCGAAATTTCCCTTTCTCTTCTTTGTTCACACAACTCCCAGGGTTCAGCTTTGGATTTGGACCCACCTATGTGTGTAGGTCGCCTGAGGACATCTGCTCTTCACTCAGACAGGACGGGGTTAAAGGAGCAGCTGATTCGGGGCTCTGGCTCACTCAGGCCGGGGGGAGGGAGGGGTACAGATGCAGGTTGAGCCTGTGGCGGCAGAGGCCAGCGTGACGTCGCACCAGCCTGAGGCGCACCGCGTGTTCTCCCTGTGAAGTTGTCACTGGATCACGGGACCCTGGCAGTGGCGGACTGCACAGGGTCCCCGGAAGGGGGGTGTGGATAGTGATGTGTGCTTGCACACAGGCTTCTTGGTGGCTGCAGCAGCATCCTTAGTGTCCCATGCCCGTCTCTAGGGTCTGTGCTGATAGCCGCAGCTCACACCCGTCTCTGGATCTCCTTTAAGCAGCGCTCTTAATCCCCTCTCCTCGCGCATCAGGTAACAAAGAGGGAAGAAAAAGTCTCTTGCCTCTTAGGCAGCTCCAGACGTTTTCCTGGACTCCCTCCCGGCCAGCCGTGGCGCACTAGCCCCCTTCAGGCTGTGTTCATGCCACCAGTCCTCTCCCTGCACTCCAACCAAAGCCCGAGCCTCAGCTCCCAGGCCCCGCCCGCCCCGGCGGGTGAGCAGACAAGCCTCTTGGGCTGGTGTGTGCTAGTCGGCACCGATCCTCTGTGTGGGAATCTCTCCGCTTTGCCCTCCGCACCCCTGTTGCTGCGCTCTCCCCTGTGGCTCCAAAGCTTTCCCCCTCCGCCACCCGCAGTCTCCGCCTGCAAAGGGGCTTCCAGTGTGGAAACCTTTCCTCCTTCACAGCTTCCTCCCACTGGTGCAGTTCCCGTCCCCGTTCTTTTGTCTCTGTTTTTCCTTTTTTCTTTTGCCCTACCCACGTACGTGGGGGAGTTTCTTGCCTTTTGGGAGGTCTGAGGTCTTCTGCCAGCGTTCAGTAGGTGTTCTGTAGGAGTTGTTCCACGTGTAGATGTATTTCTGATGTATTTAAGTGGGGAGGAAGGTGATCTCTGCATCTTACTCTTCCGCCATCTTGAAGCTCCTCCTCCTCATTGTGGTTTTGATTTGCATTTCCCTGATGATTAGTGAGGTTGAACGTCTTCCATGTGTCTGTTTCCCATCTGTACGCCTTCTTTGGAAAAATGTCTGTTTAGGTTCTCTGCCCACTTTTTAATCAAGTTGTTTGTGGTACTTCTTGGTTTTGTTTGTTTTTTTGTTTTTGATGTTGAGTTGTATGGATTCTTTGTATATTTTGAATATGAACCTTTTATCAGATATATCATTTCCAAATTTCTTCAAAACTTACCTTTTAATATTGAGAGTTTAGAAAGTATTTTTCAGCTTCACAATTCATATACATGTTTAGAATTGTTGTCAAGTTTCAGAAAAACTCTAGTTTCTTTTATATATGGGCTGTAATGGTTGAAAAAGTTGTTTACAGACTATCTTCTGGCTTCATATATTTCAAATATTGTTTCTCCACCACCATCTACATACCTGCATACGTCCAGTGTCAGGCAGTATTCACGTTGTGATATAATTTCTGGTCCTGCCACTTCCTGTTACAACACTGGGCACCAGGTGAATGTGCCCAGAGGTTGCAGTATTCTTAGCATGCATGTCTAATCCCTGAAAATTGCAATAATTTAAATATATAAATGACTGTGAAGCCTATAGTAACCCACTGAACCAAAATAAATTTATTCTTAACTTAACTTCCCCTTAGTCAGGTCCCGAAATGTCTGCAGCCACTCTGATTCTACCTTTTACAAGGGGAAGTTGATGGAAGAGAAGGTGGAAAAAAAAGATAGTGGTCTTAACTCTTGAAAATTTAAATATAAAATGTATGTGACTTGCTCTTTTAAAACATAATATTTGTAAATTAAAGGAACTGGAGTTGAGATTGAGATTAGAAATATTAGAAGCAAATTTTTGTTGAACTATGTGACAAAATTTATCAGGTTGACTTCATAGTCTTGAACATGTCTTTTTTATGACTATCACAGTCAATCTATAGTTTCAAAAGTCATGTTAGCTGTTTATCTTCAATAAGATAAATATGTTTGCCTAGATGCACTTCCCAATACAAAAAATGTGTTCTGTTTGAGTTTTCTTTTCAACAGTCAACAAAGCGCAATATAAAATCATTGCAAGAATAACTTCTATACTATTCAATACTTTAACTCAACATGCAATGGCAATAAAATTACAGGAGAACTGTATCCAAGTTTTATCCAAGTATGAAGGATTACATAAATTGCTTATTAACTCATTATTGAGACATTTATGGACTAGAATAGTATCTTATCATCTGACTAAAGGCAGAACAAAAATGAGGTGACCACTGGAATTAAGTTCTAGGTTGGTATTTCATTGAGTTCATATTTGGTAAACCCTTTCTAATCTGGTACACTTCAGTTTATTTCACTACTTTTATTAAATATTGTTGGCTGTGTTTTCCAAGTCAGTATTTCAAATTCTTATTTTACAATTTAAATATGATATTTTGATAGTCAGTGTCAGCATTCATGTAAAATGCTATTTGCATTGTCTCATAAATAACAATTTAAAAATATTTCATGGTAAACAGAACGTTTTTGAACATTAACATTTTACAGCAGTTACTGACTTATAAACAGGATTTATGCTGAAACAATTGATTAATTGCATTTCTGGCACAACATGCTGCCAGTAATCTGATCATAAACTCGTGGAACCTCTTTTTTATTTTTTTCCTTTCTTATTTTCTACCTTGAAACTGCAATAAAGCTATAGTTTATGATATAAACTGGGGGGAAATTATAGTTCTTGTTTTAAAAATACAACAATTAATACAGATGCTAAGATAAGTCCCTAGCTAAGTACGTATTTCCCTAACTGTCCTTTTCAAAACTGATATATTAGTTTTGACATGCAATTTGGGTTTTATTAAATCCTCAAATTCAATGCCACATTCTGCAGTGATAATTCTCCATGTTTACTTTTTTCTATATTTCTACTTGACTTTTAAACTTTCTGTATGCCTGTTAGCTAGATAATAAAAACATAACAAGCAAAACTACCCACAAGATCTAGTTTATATATGTTTTCAATGATCAAAATGAAGCTAAATTAACTACCTCAACTGAAAATTTTGTTTCTAGAATGAGCAATACATTTGATACTAGCACCCTCTTTCCAATTCCACAAGGACCTACAATCTACAATCTTCTATAATTTCTCTGTTCCTGACCACCCTCATGTACTCATTTCCCTCCTTACACAGCCTAGATATTGTGTCTCTTATTATAATCTATCCCATACATAAACTCTCAGCTATCTTCTCCTCTCTTTCTGCCTGGCAAAACTCAAATGCTGGTTAAATCGAACTCCTCTCCACTAAGACAGATGAACATGGCTGGAGAAAAACATTTAGTCATGTTGACTGTGTGCTCCTAAATTCAAGACCAAAGATTAAGTGGACCTTTATTACTGCCCAGAAACTCTAGTCCCTTACATTTCTACCATCCTTGGTGACAATTTTATCCCTTCACTCTGCCCTCAAAACTCTAAAAACCTTTCCCCCATCCTCTCAGCTGATGATCTTGCTTCCCATTTCACTGCAAAACTAAAAGCCAACAGAAATGAACAAGTTCTTCACCACCACCACATCTCTACCTATGTACTGGCATCTGAACCCGTTTAGGCTACTTTTCTGGCTGATGCTGTGCAGTGTTTTATCCTGTATAAACTGATCCCTACACTTGCAACTATATCCCACACTATTTTATCACCTCTAGCAATTATCCTCTTTGCCATCCTCAATATTTCCTTAAAACTAGACTTTTCCATTAGTGACTAGTATTTCCGTTCTCATTTTTGAGCTAATATTTTCAGTTCATATTTTATTCCTGTATTAGGTAGTCTCCCAGTATGTCACAGGTCTTTGAGTACAAGAAACTAAACTTGTTCTTTTTTGTATATATCACAATACATATTAGCAAGTTTTTGCTTAATTATGTGACATGATCTAGTAAAATTTAACCTTCTTCTATGAAGTTTTTTACTTTATCCAAATAAATATATCCAGTAAGTAAAAATAGAGACATGATAGAAGACGAGTGAATCTTTGTTTAGTGAAAAAAGAGATAGCCATGAAACAGTCTTAAATGAACTTGATTTTCAAAACTGAGTATTAGTTCAAATTAAAAAGAAATGTTACAATAGAATTCCATTTCCTTATAGTGTTTAGCCAAAGGACAAAGACAGGGATTATTTTTATTATCCTAGAGGACATAGAATTTGTGTTCATATGCTTTCATCTATATATTAATTATGGTGCCCCAGAATAGATGATTAATAAAAATACATATGCATGTGTGCATGTGTGCATACACACATATGCACACATGCATACATACATACATAATGCTTTAATCTTTACCAGTGACACAGAAAGAACCTTTGTGAGAAGAGAATTTTTGTTATTATTGTTATTTTGTTTTGTTATTGAGTTTTGTACATTCTGACCTTTCTCTAAACTCAGACTGCATCACAGAAGAGTACATAAATAAATATCTTTTCCATTTTGGTACTTATGAGTGTTGGGTGCCTTGAGTTCCTAAATTGAGCACACATAAAACCACAAAAGCAGGATGCAGTGGGAGGGCTGTTAATACCAGCTTGTCAGGAAACCCATTTGGGGGTCAATAAACAGGTTGTTAACAATACAAACCAACAGGAAAAAGATGGAGAGCACAAAAGGCAAGCATGCATTTAGGAGTAAAATCAATAATTTTATTTGATAGGTGTGGTTCTTTTTACATAGTTGTGCAAAGAAATTCCAATGTATAGTCTCAAAGTGCCAATTTTCTATCACTGTTTAAAATTCTTAGGAAGACAGCTTTTGTGAGAAGGATACTATATAGACTAAACTTTTGCTGAACAATCATCATGTTAGTTTAAAACAAACAAAAAACAACTAACACCTGCAGAATTTACCAGCCATTTATCTGGTTTTACCATGTTTCTCAAAGAAATTATCTAACAAAAAAATTTTGTGATTTTTTTTAATGCTTTAATGTATTTCCTGGAAGCTCAATTTTTGTTTCTTTTATAAATATAAGGAGTAAAACTATAACCGGTGAGCATTTTATCTCCAGATCACTCATGTACTAATTGTCTCATGAGCAAGTTATTTAACCACTCTGTGCCTCAGTTTTCCTTAGCTCTACTAGTTCGCCATTTTTCTGTAAAAATACACCAAGTTAGCTAATATCTGTCCAGACAATAAGTGCAAAATTTAGTTATTATCATGAAGTGATTTTTCTATTATCAATTCTTTCAATTTTGTAAATAAATATTATTTAACTATTTGTTGAATGTATAAGTGAATGAAGAAGAATTAACTGTGAAATAAGAATCAGAAAGGCTGCCATCTTAGTGGAATGGCTTGTAAATATTTTGTAGTTTTGGATTTAATAATAGGGATAATAAAGAAAATGTAAACAATTCTAATAATAAAAACTGGAGGAAAATTAGGAGATTTCACACTGTCCCAGTCATATGATATCAGATACATTTTAATTTTTCAGATGTGTGCTATACTCCTATATATTTATAATAAAGATGTCAAACTTTTATTTTGAAATAATTTTAAACTTGTGGAAAAGTTGCAAGAATAGTAAAAATAACTATAACAAGATCATAATAATACTTATTTCATATGATTTTAATGAGGATCAAATGAGTTAGTATATGGAAACTATTAAGAACTTTAGAAGCAAATGAATTCAGAGGAAAAAACTTTTGGAGCTAATAAATACTGGTCGTTATTATTAAGCTTCAGTTTTTTGGGGTATTTTTAACATCTTTATTGGAGTATAATTGTTCTAGAATGGTGTGTTAGCCTCTGCTTTATAACAAAGTGAATCAGTTATACATATACATATATCCCCATATCCCGTCCCTCTTGCGTCTCCCTCCCACCCTCCCTATCCCACCCCTCTAGGTGGTCACAAACCACTGAGCTGATCTCCCTGTGCTATGCGGCTGCTTCCCACTAGCTATCTATTTTACGTTTGGTAGTGTATATATGTCCATGCCACTCTCTCATTTTGTCACATAAGCTTCAGTTTTGTCACCTGAACAATGGCGTTACTAAGAGTGCCTATCTTATAAGATTATTGCATGTATAAAACTTAGCAACCCGGGGATTTTCCTGCCTAAGTTAATGACAACCTGTGCTATACAAATCATAAAACTTCTTGTTGGAAGAAACCCAATCCCAGTTTCTATGATTACTTGAATAATACCACAATAAAATAAAAATTGCCTATGCATAATCTTATTTTGACTTAGAGTTAACAATTATATCAAATCTTCACATTTTGGGTTTACCTAGGCTTTACATCAGTAGCTATCAATATGAGGATGAATCTAGTTGATCTTTCCTAAAGTGAATCTGGTAAATTATTTGCTATTAGGAAAATATTTACTGGTGGATGAAGCTACAGTCATATTATTGTTGTCTAGAAATACTAATAAAATTTTGGTGAAAAGAAAACAGCCTATTTGTTAATCTCCCACTTTTCAAACTGGAGCTTTTGTGCTTCAGGGTAAGGGCTGGACAGGGAAGGGTGCTGGTGCAGCATGCCAGGGACACTCAAAGCCCCATGATAAATATGGCAGGTGTGCCTGGAACTCAAATTTCATGTGAAGACTGAAGTATTGATGGGGAAATAAAATTTTATATTAAAACAAATATAGATATTTATGGGATTAAAATTTTACATGAATTTTAAAGATGAAGCATATGACTTCAACAATATGTGATTTGACTCATGTTTGTACAAATCTTAGACCTATAATTCACTTTGCTCTACCATTAGGAGTATTATGATCACTGATTAGTTTACTTGTTTAAAAAATACTTATTTAGGGCCAACTATATGCCAGACACTGTACTACACTCTCAATGTAAGTAAAGGTGAGTGAGTCTCATTGCAGCATTATTTACAATAGCTAAGACATGAAGACAACCTCAGTGCCTATCGATTTTATAAAATATTCCATTTTATATAATGGAATATTATTCAGCCCTAAAAAAGAAGGGATTCCTGCCATTTGTGTCAACATATATGGACGTTGAGGGCATTATGCTAAGTGAAATATGTCAGAGAAAGACAAATACTGTATAATCACACTTATATGTGGAATCTAAAAAAAAATTGAACTCATAAATACAGAAACAAATTGGTGGTTGCCAGAGATGGGGCTAGGAGTGGGAGGAGGGATAGGTGAAGATGGTCAAAAGGTATAAACTTCCAGTTATAAGATAAATAAGTCCTGGGAATGTGATGCACAGCATGGTGACTATAGATAACAATACTGTGTTGTATATTTGAAAGTTGCTAAAAGAAGTTCTCATTATAAGAAAAATTTGTAACTATTTGAGGTGATGAAATGAATGTTAGCTAAACTTGTTGTGGTAATGATTTTGCAATATATACATATATCACATAATTTTGTTGTGCACTTCAGACTAATACAATGTTATATGTCAGTTATATCTCAGTAAAACTGGGGGAACTATGCTGATCAGGACTCAGGTGGCTTCTGCCCTCATTGAATTTACAATCAAGCAGTGTGGCAGGTTTTTTTAAGTTAAGCTAACTTAATTTTTGTAACAATTTATGAGGTTCTATTAGTTATTTTATTAATGCCGTGTTACTTCAAGACATTTTCTTGATAGGTGCTAAAAATGAGCAGCAACCTCAGACACAAAATAATGTGCCAAGGATAGCCCAATTTAGATTTAATTAGACTCTATGAGGGTGGTGAGGTGCAGATTGTCGAGAAGCAAGAGTTAATGTTAGGAGACCATTTAAGGAACAGTCTCTGCAGTACATGTAGCTCATGGTAGTGGAAATGGAGTTAGAGTTAAGTGGATTAATTTGAAAATTTACATTGGAAGTAAATGCAGACCTTCACAAATTGGATATGGGGAGGAGATGAGAAGAGAAGATCAAGATGACTTCTATACCTGAGCAAATGATGTTTAAGAGAGAAACAGGTTGAGAGAGAAATCAGAGGTTTATTCAGTTATGGACATATTAATTTTCAGATAATTCTGAGACAGCCAATTAGGGGTGGTCAGTAGATAGCTGTACATGTGAGTCAGGAGCTTTGAGAAAGACATTTTAGCCAGATAATATCTTGGCATCTCGAGTAACACAGCATTAAGTTAAAATATGCTGCTTTGTTTATTTGAATTTTGTCCTTAACTGATATAATGCCATTTTCCTAACATATTTAAAGCTCTGGACATAAACATCTAGCAATAGCAAATATAATTCCATGCAACAAACATGTAGGGGATACAGAGCTAAATCCTTCAGGATTTTGACCATTAAGGATCACAACAACTTTGAGGATAGCAAAAAAGGTAATAAAAGACAATATATAATAAGTATACCATAATGATCATACAAATAAACTATTGCAGGTATAGAATTCAATTTCAAAAATATCAGCCCAAATATCAGAGTAAGGGAAGTGAATTTTAAAAAAAGATAAATAGTAGACAAAGAGGAACATAGCAGTAACAAAGGAAAGAAGCCCAGGGGCTGTAAATAATAGCTAATACACATTTTCAGAGGCAAGAGACGTTGGGGGTCATCCATTGTTAGCAGTGCTTCCCCAGTTGTCAGACTAAGGGAGGGCAATCATAAATCCAGAAATGCTGTGCTGGGGCAGGCACAGAGGAAGAGAGAGCAGGCCCGTGGGCTGGGCAATGAAGCTTATTCCTGTCATAATTATATGTCCTGTGTGCAGGAACCATTTGAGATTCCTGTGCATCACTTAATGGATCTCATTAATTCTGCAGGTGTCAAGAAGCAGTACCAACCTCTGAGCCAAAGGAACATCTTCCTGTCTTTAGTTCCGTTAATTTTTGACATAGCACATTTTTACTACATGGCCAATTTGAGAGTTGTCATTTCAGAGTAGAGTTACTTGTACAAACAAAGATGATGTGCTCAATAAACTTCCACTCCTTAGCTAAGTCTGACATCATCCAGGTTCTGATACTCACCTAACCTATATGCAGATTTATTAGGAAAATCGTAGTAAGATAAAACTATTAAATAGAAATCAGACTTTGAATTTTTTGCCAGGAAATGACCAAAGGTAAGAATGTAGCAATAACCCTGGAAGAGCAGTTCTTTGCTTCTGCCTCTTCCATCTTGTGGAAACAATGTGCAAAAACCTCTTGAACAAGAAAAGCACAGTGACCATCAGTAGCAGGGGATCATATCATTTATCTCTAAGTTGGGAAAATTTGACAGTGAAAAGGCACACTAAAATACATTGGTGGGTGTCAAAATAGTGCTATTGAAATTTGTTTAAATTAATTAAAAGAATACAAATACAAGTAAAATTTTTAAATGTATTTATATAGATTACCTAAATATTAAAAATATTACATGAGACAAATGACTATTCTTCATATATCTTTATGTATTTTAATCAACTGAAACTTCCTTGTCCTATCTGTTTGTAATACAGTTTCACTGGTATTTTTCTGAAGAAGACTTTTTTCAACGTGATTTTATTGTTTGATTTGTTCAGTTCCTTTCTTGCTTCAGTTCCTTCCACCACATTTCAGTGTGCTTTTATTTGCAAGTATTATTTGTTTATAATAATAGCTATTCCCTAAAATTTCAACAGTTGAAATATTGGGATGCTCCATTTACTGAATACTGTGGTTAAAGATTTCTAAGTGATTTTGGGGGAAAAAAGCATCTGAAATTTAGGACTTATTTATAAAAAGTTATTCCTCAATCAGAATTATAAGGGGTGCCAAGAAGTGCTAACTGCCTTGCTGAAGCATATTTATTTTTTGATTCAGCATAAGCTCTGTCTCCAAAATTTAGTGACAAAGTTATTCCAACCATGTATATATTCTATTTGAAAATCTTGGCACATACACATTCTATTTTGATTTGTAGAATATTGCAGTTTGCTTGGTCTCAATGTGAATTATTTTTGCATCACAACCACTATACTATAGAAAATCAAACTATACTATAGTTTACTATAGTTTCTACTATACTAGAAAATCAAACTGTTACTGAAAAGTTCTGATTTTATATTTGAAGCATTTGATATAAAGCAGGTAAAATGATTTGGTAAAATGATATAAAGCAGACATAATTTAAATGCTTTCAAAATTATTTTTCTGCTAATGGAGGCAACACATTAACAAGCTGTTGCTTAACTTTTTGTGCATATCCAAAAAAAATACTCCTTGGGATAGAAAATAAGCAAAATTAATTTAGAAGAACAGTCATTTGATCTAAATGAAAAGTCATGGTTTAAATGCATTTTTTGTAGGTGCATGTGTTAAATTATCATCCTTGGAAACAGTCTTCTTAAAATAATTACTAATTTTGAAATAGATACTGATGTTCCTTTAGGAGAATTATTTTCTGGTTTTCATTAGTCATGTCCAAGAAAACATGAGAAATAGTATAGCATACTATTACTATTATATATATATACTATATACACCATATTACTATAGTATACTATACTATATATAATATATACTATATATATACTATATTACTATATATATACTATATCTATATAGCATATAGTATTTTAATTAAATATGCAGTCTCAATTTTATTTATTTTTGTCAAAAGGGTTTATTGCAAAGTTAAAAAAGCGTTACTAAACACTAAAAAGTAAATAATTATAGATTTATGCCACATAAATGGCAAAATCAGTGTAGCAAGAATATTCTGACTCTTCTCTATATCCTCAGTATATGCTTTATAGCAGGCTGACCAGCCTCTGTACCCTCACATATTTCATATCAAGCTAAACTCTAATTTCCCAAGTCTACTACTTAGCCTATCAAATAGCAGCCTGGCAGCTTTGTGGATTTTGTAGTTTAAATCATGAGCTGGATCATACATGGGTGGTGCACTGAATGGTCACTAAGGGCAGCAGGGTGACCGTGAGACAACTTGTCACAAAGATACAAGAAGATCAAGAGAGGCAGCACTTGCATGCACCCTATCACTCCATCTCACTGAGATGAAGAAGTACGTCTTTGGGAGCCTTCAATTCTTCACTACTGCCATCAACCTGATTTCCAAGAATATGGTTCCTTATGCTTAGGGTAATCATCTTCTTTACTTTCATCTATTTTCTGTGGTGATGAGTTTGTTTAGCTAGTCCCATATTCATTATCCATGTGGTAAATCTTTGTGTGATCTCCCCCATCACTAGTTTGCTGAAGGGCTGTAAAGTACTAATTCAATTTCTAGTGTTTGGAAGAGCTGCTGCTTTTGGTGCTGTCTTTCAGGGCTTGGCTTCTGAGCCCCTTACGTGCAAAGTGGTGTTGATTAGAATCTATATAACTAGGCTTGGTCATCTAGGTTAATTTGTCGCATAGGTTAAATGGCTTTCTTGGTGTTGAGCTGTGAGCCCAGCCACCTTCATCCACAATGGGACCCTGCCTTTTGCTTAGAAAAAGATTCAGGCAAACTCCACAACTTATTGCTGTATTTGGTCATGAGTTACTGCTTGTCAAATATTGCATTCTCCAGAAAATACACTTTGGGATGGTATCGTATGCAGGAGATTTATTAGGGAAGTGTTTTGGGGGTTTACAGCTGTGGAAAGGAAGGGAAGGAAGCAAAGTCAGAAGTTCAGCTGCAATGAAAGCTCAGTGGACGCCTCAGCTGACCCTTTTGGGAATTTTTAAGAGAGAATGAGCCTTCCTAACTGTCCTGAGTTGGGGTGAGGTGGCCAGGCTTTCATAATCCCAGATTTATTAGTCGCTGATTGAAGGCTGCCCAAGAAGAGAGTGTAACTTCAGTTAGGCAGCTCTTTTCAGCTGAGGTTATAACCAGAGGGGACAAAGAGCTGAGAGGCTGTGTGCCAGCAGCATTCCCAGCAGCTGGGATAAAAAGTCCTTTATTCCTGAAGGGGAATCTTAGCAGTGCATCACAGCACCTACACTTCCCTTTGATGCACTAATGGATATCTGTTATTGACTGTTTTTTCAACATGCTTAGAAACAATTTGCAGAAAATCGGAAGCCAAAAGTGCCTAGGGCCCATGAGAGTTATAATGTATTCCTGAAACTGGGATATGCCTACTTCTAGACTTTCCATTGTATGATATAATGAAGATCTTTAATAGTTAAGCCACTATTAGTCATAATTCTATTACTTGTAATCAAAAGTATCTCTAACAAAATGTAACCAAATTGATATAGCCAAGCAATTCAATGACAAATTAGTCCAAAAAATCAACTGTTGACTTTTGATATGGGGATTAGGGAAGGCCTCTACTGAGGAGATGATATTTAGGCTGAAACCTGAATTACAAGATGGAGTCAGGCAAGTGAGGATGTGGGAAGAGCATTCCTGGCAGAAGGAACAATGCAAAAGCCTTGAGGCAGAGGTGATTTTGCAGGTTGGCCGACATGTTTCTCTGTGGTGGAATCAGTGTCTTGATAGCATGTCTAGGGACTATAATGTTTGGGCATGAAAGTGAGATATTTGAGGGCATGAGGTAGAGATTTTTTGATAGTTTTCAATTAAAGTCCAGGCCTTTGGTAAAGGTCAAAGTGAGAATATGGGAACATGGGAAAAGAACAGTGAAGGGTGCAGCGTATATTCCGGGACAGAATTTGGCTTGCCCAGCTATGGCTTAAGATGTTTAAGGTGCTCCAATGATAAGGTTTTTTAATTTTTATTTTTTAAGACATAAAGTTCTTCTCACAATTCCTAGAGATTTTTTAGTTAATTTTTTGCCAACAAGCATGTTAATATTGATCAAGAACATTTTAAATGTGATAGGGAAGGGGAATAAGAGAAATTATCAAATAAATAATTATGACTTAGGAAGAAGAAAACTTTGCAATGGGTTGTCTGCAATTTCCAGATGGAAAAAAAATCAAAACAACTGATTTTATGTTGAGAGTAAGACTTGCCTACAGGGATGTGTGTGTGTGTGTGTGTTTATATAAATACATTCAAGGAGGTAAACATAGCTTTATTGCATCATAAAACTGGATTAAATGACAGGAGCATAACAAAAGAAGGCTGTATCTTTCTTTCATGAATAAACCTGATAGAAGTGGAAGTGAGTATGTTAAGAAATTGCTAGAAAATTTTCAGCAGAATTGCTGGAAAGTTGCTAAAAGTTGCTGAAAAACCTTCATAAAGATTTATCTCTTTTTTTACTGGCATGAAGGAAAAAAAAGAAAAGCCACTGAAAGAAATAAAATAAAATTCTATAGTCCAAGATTCAAAGAAAGAAGGACTTCAGAGTAACAAAAAACTTTCAGACATTAATTTGTGACTATGCAGCAACCAGTGATTCCAATTTGCAGATGTATTTGCTAAACTGCTGCCAGTAATCACTGAGGAATTACAGAAAATGGGAAAGATTATAGTGTCAGCCAGGGTTCATAGCAGGAGGCAGAAACATTATAAGTAGGCAAAGATTTAATACAGTAAATTGGGTGCTTGCAAATCATTGAAAGGCCTGGAGAAGTGAACTCTAGTCTGGGCTTCCTGGAAGGACTCCCAGACATGAGAGAGATGAATCACCATGGGAGCCCCAACCTCTGAGAGTATCCTAAAAAAACTGAACTTCTGGAATACATGATTGTAACCGAGATTTGAAAATCACAGAGCTGGAACTGTACACTCATTATTACCATCATCACTACTCCGTCATGCTGGTGACTGGGCTCTGGAGACAACTGTTGCCTCTGCTTCAAACCATCTTCTCTCCCAGGATTCTGGAAAAGGACATGAATCACTGCTTCAGAAGAAAATTTCACATCTTCCTGAGACTGTGCTTGATAACTAAGAAATGTTAGAAGATGACCACCCTCACTTTTGCCTTGCAAATCTCCCACGGTTGCATCTGCCTGGCAGGACCATATTGGAACCCAGAATACTAGCTGCAAAAGCATCTAGGAATTGTATGTATGTCTCTCAAGTCTCTTCAGTACAGGAAGGCATGATACAAGGGAGTAAATGGGCCAAACCACCATATTCCATACAACTGGAGATAGGCGAACGTTATTTCTTTAGAAGGAAGAAGGAGGTTATAAGACACCTACTGAACTTGATATTGGTCCTAGTATTGGTTAGAAATGATACCCTGTGAGTCATTAAGAAAGCATGTAGTGGTGACTGGGAATAGGGGTTTCATTAAAAACAAATCACATCAAATAGCTTATTAAAGTGGTAGGTAATAGAACTGTATGGCTATATGTGTCTGGATTTTAACAAGGCTTTTGTCCCAGACTTTTATAACATAGGACAAACTTGTGAAATGTGCTCAGGATAGCGGTATAGTTGAATGGATCTGTAATTAGTAGAAAGATTAAAAACTGCTGATTAGTAGATACATGTCCAATTACAGCAGATAAATATCAAAAAATTATATATATATATATATATATATATATATATTATCCTGCCCTGCATTACACAATGACTCCAGCAAGGACATTGACTTTAAAAATAGTAATAGTCATTATTTATTGAGTGCACACTCTAGGCAAGGGGCTGTAGATACATTACTACCTCATTTACTCCTTATAACAATCTTGTCAGGTTGTTATTACCTCCATTTTTAAGCATGTGGAAACTGATGCCAGAAAGTGTAAGTGGCTTGCTCATAGCTTCACGTCTAGTAAGCAGTAGTGCTGAGATTCAGACCTAGAATTTCTTCAAGAAAGAGGTATCAGAGGGAGAGAGAACATCACAACATTTCTAGGAGAGATTGGCCAGAACCTGCCAAGATCCCCAGAGGGCAGCATTTTCTCAGTCATCCCACATGGGCCTACTGTCTCCAGGATCTGTTCAGTATCTCAGGGACTCAAACTCACATCGACAAGACTCACTAAAAGCTCACACACGAAACCAGATTCCGATTTATTAAATTACAAGACAATGCAGTACTCAAGCTAACCAAATATGGGCATAATACTTATATGCAGAATTCTGAAGGAGAGCCTCATGAGTAGAATTTTGACTGCAGAGGATAGAATCAGACTAAAGAGACACAGATCAGATTGCTAACTGGCTGTAGTCTCTGACAGTCACAGTAGGGATTTCAGCCTGGCTGACTGGATGCCTGGACCTACCTGAGAGCACACTTTCTTATTTCACCAGGCAGTACCAGAATTTACCTCTCTATCTCCTTCCTAGGCCCACATGACTAATTGCTATTCTTTCTTTAGATATTTTAATGACTTCACCTAAGTTG
Source organism: Leucopleurus acutus (assembly GCF_964270905.1). Lineage (NCBI taxonomy): Eukaryota > Metazoa > Chordata > Mammalia > Artiodactyla > Delphinidae > Leucopleurus > Leucopleurus acutus. The sequence goes on along the minus strand of NC_139146.1, from coordinate 120,632,597 downwards.
TTTTGGCTTAAAATTTAGTCTTTTTCTTTAAGGTGACTGTTCTGATCACTTTCCTGTTGACACAATTTCTTAGCTTCAGAAAGCAAGTTTAATTCCTGTATTTCCAAATTAACTGTTGTCCTTGTACACTACCTATAAGATGTATGCCCATTTGACTCTTGTGCTGACATTGATAGGTTAACAAGAACAGAACAAACACAAGAATAGAAGTACCAGTGCTAAAATACAGAGTTGAATAGCAGCACAAGTTTTTAAAAGGACAGTATTTCTAATTAGCATAGGTTCACTGTGAATCAATAGTGCGTGATGCATTTATCAAGGAAACCAGGACAGACTTAGCTGTATTAACTGTGTCAACAGAATGAATGAGCAAGTGAATGAATGAAAGAGTTGGTAGCCTTTCCCTAGTCTTCACTGACACTCCATGCTTAGAGTAACAATGGCATTTTCAGAGGACATCAACAGACTGTAATATATTCAGAGGAAGCTGACCAGATGGTACTAGGACTTGAAATCACACTCTGACAAATGGTGGTAGGACCATTTAGCTTAAGAAAGAAAAGACCTAGGGGGGGAATAAGAAAAGCAAAGAGTTATTGAGTGCTTACTGAGTGCTTATAGAGTAGGCCAGACATTGTGCAAAGTCCTTTAATAGATTTCAAACATTATGGGCTTGTCATGATGTAAAGGGAATACTTTATTTTGAGTTGCCCTGGAAGGCAGGGCTGACAGTAGTTAGTAGAAATCACAGAGAGACAACTCTGTTTATTAGAATGATGACATTTCTAACTCTAAGAGCTTTCCAACAACAGAACGAGCTGGCTTTATGTAAAAGGGTCCATGTTTTCAAAGATGATCAAGCAGAAACTGGTCAAAATTTGATGGAGGTGTTTTGGAGAGGAATAAGTATTAAATGGAGGCATGGACCAGATGAACTCTAAGACTTTGTCCAAACTTCTCTTGTGAGTCTATTTGCAATACAGCAAACCTCTTATTTATCTTTTAGTTTAGTGGCATGAGCCCTAAATGGTTAATGTCACTTCCAATTCAATAGATCAATAGGATATTGATTGCTCCCTTCTTTCCTAGCAACGAAGACAAAGTCCAGGACAACCCAAATTTGCAGAGATGGAAAAAACTTTGTGAGCGGGTTCATTAGGTATAATATTTAGGAAAAAGTGATTCACTTCCTCATTTAATCCCTAAACCCGTGTATTCTGAGTATGGCAGAAACATAAAGCATGGTAACTTCTTCTCAAATGGCTTGAAAGCTTCAAATGTTAGTAGCATTCATTTCTGTCTTTGTATTTAAATGTAATGATTTATGCTTCTGAAACCCTGTCTGACTGCATTCCTTATTTCAAGCTTTGTTATTGTTAATGAGTGCACTTTGAGCATCAGCCCACCTGTGCATTCATGGCAATTAGTGTCACACCTTAAGAACTGGTCCTGTGGGGGCTTCCCTGGTGGCACAGTGGTTGAGAGTCCGCCTGCCGATGCAGGGGACATGGGTTCGTGCCCCGGTCCGGGAAGATCCCACATGCCGCGGAGCGGCTAGGCCCGTGAGCCATGGCCGCTGAGCCTGCGCGTCCGGAGCCTGTGCTCCTCAACACGAGAGACCACAACAGTGAGAGGCCTGCATACCGCAAAAAAAAAAAAAAAAAAAACTGGTCCTGTGAGTGGGGAAAGAATGAATGTCCACTGAAGACGATCAAAGAACAATAAAGTTTTACAGCTAAACATCACATATTAGTGGATGAGAAATTCAAGCCCAGAGAGATTAAATGACTTGCCACAGTCGCATGGCCAGTGGGAAAGTTGAGCACTTTTCTTTCTTTTGTCCCTGACTCACTGATGCAATTACATGCTGTTTTCTTGGCTAGATACTCTTTTTCTTTTCCTAGCAAGTAGAATGTTTCTATACTAGTCACTCTTATGTCTTTATTTACAGCCTGATTGACATGTGGCTTGAGAAGCAGGTATTTGAGTAGGATTCCAAACTAGTATTTTCCTTAACTATATCTTTAGTTTGGTAGGCGGGAATTCTAAGGGCTCCTTTGTTCTTAATTCTGGATTGCTCTTGGGTCTCTGCAGTGCTGCGTATGATGCTGCTCTTGACAGAAATGTGGCCATTAAGAAGCTCAGCAGACCCTTTCAGAACCAAACGCATGCCAAGAGAGCTTACCGGGAGCTGGTCCTCATGAAGTGTGTGAACCATAAAAATGTGAGTTCTTATTTTAAAGCTCTGGTGGTAGGAGGTGGTGAGATTGGGGAAAGAAGATCAGTATGCCAACTTGAGTAGGAAAAACTTTTTTACTTTGCAATTTTTGCCCCTTAAGATTGTTTATCCTGCCCATATGCTACATTTGCTTTCATTGTGCTCATGGTAGCTTTCTTCTTAAAAATCATCTAAAATCATATGGCATGGAGGGGATGAATCTGATAGATATTTCCCTGTTAAGAAATTAACCGTATTTGGTTATCTTGCTCCAAATTAACCAGAGAACTTCATGCATTTCCAAAATAAATTTAAAAAAAACACCCAAACAAACCAAAACCAAACCAAAAATATCTTAAAGAACAATATGCTATGTTTCTTTATAAAAATTTAAATTTAATTATTAACAGGTGAAGATTTTTATCTCCTTTTACTTTTAGCTATAGTCTGGCAGTGTCCTCCAACTGTTCAGTGTACACACTGTGCTTTGGCACCTTGCTTTTCGTAGGGTTGAGCAAACGTGCGGGGACATATCTGCAGTGTACTTCAGAACAGGCTTCTCAAGAACATTTCACGGAACTCAGTAGGGAACACCATTACAGGACTTTCTTCACTTCAGAATATAATCTTCTTCAAACACTGGCAAAGGCCTCTAGAATTCTTTCTGTGCTCCTGTTCTTCTTAGTAAGGATAAATGGGAGATAATTCTTATTTTAATAAAGACAATTAATAAATAAATTATAATAAATATTTTATATATAATTTATTACATACAAACATATAATAAAAATAAATTATTATAAAACTATAATAACTCCTTATAAAGTTTTTCTTGAGTATGAAAATCACAGAATACATGAAATTATCAGTGAAGTTTTATAAACAGGTGAATTTGTCATAAGGTACTAAGTAGAAGCAAATGTATGAGTGTTTAGTTGAAAGATATTTAAAATAAAAATATGTGGATTTAGGCCCAATGACAGTGTTTCTTTTTCCTCCTATTACTCTACTCCAATGACTTTTTAGTTCAGTCATTTGACAGTTAAATGAATACAGTGTTCCAGGTATAGATCTAGATGCTCTAGGTGCTAAACATACAGCAGTGAAGATAAGAGAGACAAATCCCTGCCCATGCGATGCTCATGTTCTACTGGGAAGAGAAAGGCAGTCTACAAAATAGGTAGGTCAATGTTTAGAATGTCAGATAGTAATAAGTGCTACCAAGGAAAACAAAACGAAGAAGAAAGATAAAAAATACTGGTCAGTGCAGAGTGGGTAGGGTTACTCTTTTAAATAGGTTTAGCAGGAAAGGCCTCACTCAGAAAGAGAAATTTTATGAAGTATGTACCCATCTCTGATTTGGCCAGGCAAGGAACATGATACTTCTAGAAAGGAATACAGAAATGTTAGAAATGATGATTCCTAAGAAAGATCATTCTGCTAAAGCACTTTGTTCTTTCAGTACGTGAAATAAAGGCAGGAGCAAGATTAACCACATGACCAATGCAATCTATTTTTATGATAGCAAAGAGGATGAGAAATACCATAGGCAATGGAAGATGGATGGACACAAGCAATGAAACAACTGCATGGGAAGTTTTAATAGTTTTTTGTTTTCATATATTGAATATTTATATTTCCCTTATCCTCCTTCCAGTCCCTAAAATACAATAAATACATTGTGGAGAAATTCCCACTTACTTTGCCAATTTGAGGGAATCCTACTCCCCATTCTTGACTGGAATATGGGGGTTCACATTTATGTTACCTAAAAAGGATTTCCAAATTGAAATAATATTTTGTAAATGGCATCCTACCTGCTATGTGTGTATGTGCATATGTTTGTGTATGTACATATGTTTGTATGCATGTATGTATATAAATCTAGGGAAATAAATTTCTGGAACTTGTTAACAGAAAGGAAATTCACTGACAGCCAAATGCAAATTCCACGTTGTTGCTTGTAATACTAACTACAAGCAGTCAATGAAGAACGCTGGAAATGCTGTGGAAAGTAATGTAAAATAGTGAAGCAACCCCAATTAAGTTTTTAATAATAAAGAAGACAATCCATTTAGAAAATGAACACAATTCTAGGAAGTGATAGCTGTTATGATTGTGGGGCCATGACAGATGTTGATTCACATCTGTGCGTTTTAATGGGTTGGAATAAAAAAAAGGAACTGCATCAGATTCCTGCCTGAAAACGTTTGAACTAAAATGGAAATACCTGTGATGGTCTGTTTCTAAAGATAAGATTTTTGATTGGTTATTAATAGGAGTTAGGATTTATAAGGGATCAAAGAAAGAACAGAGGAGAAATACTCAGAGGAAAATCAAAGACAGTGAAGGTGTTAAAACAAGGGCATAGAAAAGGGGAATACAAGAATATATAGTGGGGAATTTACTTTTTAACATAATAAACCTTGACTTATTTAACATTGTAATGCTATTTTCTAGATTAATTTAGATTACCTAGATTATTTATTCACCAGATAATATGGATTAGCATTTTTTCATCTTTAAGGGTTGTTTGTACGTGTTGTGTGTGTGTGTCCCACACACAGTCTCTGATGTTTTTGTTTGAACAAATATCAAAATGAATTACTTTCTACGATTACGTATTATAAAAACAGGCTCACAGTTCCAATGAGAACTGTAGACATTTTTCAATACACACCATAACTAAGTATACAGAATAGCAAAGCACTTTAATCACAAGTTTTAAAAATATTTTGAGGGACTTCCCTGGTGGTCCAGTGGTTAAGACTCCATGCTCCCCGAGTAGGGGGCCTGGGTTTGATCCCTGGTCAGGGAACTAGATCCCACGTGCTGCAACTAAGACCTGGCACAGCCAAATAAGTAAATATTTTAAAAAAATATTTTGAAACAGTTTTATTTCCATATGCATATTCCATGCTGCAAGGTTGCTTCAGAAGAGATAATCTTGTGTTTTTTGATATAACAATTACCCTGTATATATATATATATATATATATATATATATATATATGAAAGTATTGGATAGTGTTGTGATTGTTTTTCTCAGTAATTCCTCAATAATTGGAAACTACTGAAGGCCTAAAGCATTCCTTAGATTGACTGCATTTCTCCGATGTTGAAAATCATTTTGTTTTGTTTATTACTTCGTGTTTCTATACCACTTATGAACTTTATTGAAATTCATTAGTGCATGTTTTAAAGATGTACACATCTTAAATTTGTTTTTGTGAAATGGTTGCATCTATCCAATGAGTAGAGGTCTGTTATCTATATTTTTTATTTTTATTTCCCACTGGCACTTTAGTACAGAATATTTAGCTGAAAGACAATTTTGAGTTATTTATGTATGTAAACTATTTGCATAAAACAAAGGTTTTTTTCCTTTTAACATTTACTTATGCTAGAAGGTAAACTTCTTTACTACCTAATATATAAAATAACTAAAGCAGGAAACAAAAAAGTTAAAAAATCATTTTTATAACTTAAAATACATTTGCCATTAAATTCATCATTGATATCATCCAAGATATACCTTTCCCCACACATACCATTGGAGCATTAGTTTAAATAATATTTGAGTGTGAAATAGAAGCAAAAAAACTAAAGTAACAACACAAAAAAATCTTGACTTAGAATACCTCCTTAACATAGAACATCTCCTTGACTTAAACACCACCTTTTCATTTAGAGGAAGACATAGCCTTGCTAAGTCTTGCTGGTTATTTCACTGCTGCCTTACTTTTCTTACATGGCTTTTCCTCTTTTTTGTTTAGTTACATTACAACCCTATATTTACTAAGGAGAATCACACTCTAAAGCAATATCACAATCATATATCTTTTGTGACTCTTTTCTCTGCCTAAGAATTTGAGCTTTTTAATTGCATTTTAACCTGAAGACAGATTACATGTCCTTTCTGAATATGTTTTTGAATGTTCTATGAGACAGTTCTAGAAAATTTTTCCGACTTTTTCTATATCCACCATAGCACTAATATGTGACTTTGAGTTGGAATAAGTGCTTGTTTAAATATGCTTTTTAAATAATTAATTTTCTCCCCTTTTCTTTCTCTCCTTCTTCTGTCCCTTCCACTGTCTCTTCTCCAGATTATTAGTTTATTAAATGTCTTCACACCCCAGAAAACGCTGGAGGAGTTCCAAGATGTGTAAGTAACAAAACTCAAGAAGGAAGGGGGAGCATAACATTCAAATAACTCAAGTGATATTGACAGAAATCAGATGAATGAAATCCCTTGTAGAGATCAAAGGGAGATAAGAACTGGCGGCAAATGAAAGGGATCCAGTGACAGGAGAGAAGGTTCTGTTTCTGCCGCTTCTTCCTGGAAAGACACTTCTGCTACTTTCTGGCCTTATGGCTCTTTGTGCTTTGTTGCCCCATGTTCTTTAGTTCAGTCAGAATCAGGGAAGCCTTACTAGTTATTCTATATTTTTACTTATTTTTAATTTATTCTGTGAACTTTCTAGAATGAGTCAATTCACTTTGAGAAATATTAATGACGGACACAATAAAAAATCATCCTTAATCTTTCTTTCTATTTTTGTGGTACCTTTGATTTTGTGCAAAAAAACCTTCCAGAAGTATAATGACAATAAGCAGAGGAGAGGAAGTGAATCCTAGCACGTTGTCTTATTTAACACAGATACCTTGCGTTTAATGGAAGATGCTATTCTGAATTTTTTTTTCTTATTTGTAATCATAATACACGGGAAAAGAGTTCAGGGAATTCAGGGTAAAATGAGAACAAGATGAAGGTACAAAATATATGGACAGGAACCACACACTAATAAATGCTACTTCTATTATCATCTTTGTGGTAGAGTTACCATGGCTAACGTGCATGCAATACTTGGAGGTTTTTCATATACTTAATTCAGTCAAAAGTTGAGCTGGGAAGTTCGGAAACTTATAGATTTAGGAGGGGATCCTGACTTGTTTGAAGGACTTCACATGTCTTGTGATTTGGAACTTACAATGTGGATTTACCTTGCAGTTACTTAGTAATGGAACTGATGGATGCCAACTTGTGTCAGGTGATTCAGATGGAGTTAGACCACGAGAGAATGTCTTACCTGCTATACCAAATGTTGTGTGGCATCAAGCACCTTCACTCTGCTGGAATTATTCACAGGGTAAGAATACTTAGTCCAGAATTATAATGAAGATGCTTGTGGAGAAGAGAAAGAGCAACTGTAGGTTATTTTCTTTATGTAGGGGAACTTGGTTAAATATAATGTACTTCATTTATTTTACTATAGAATTAGCACATAGTTCACTAATGTGTAGGAGGAGACTTTAGCACACTGTAGTTGGTTTTGTTTAACATTTTGTTTCAGCTCATTGAGAGTCAGCTTCCAAGGCTTCTCAGAAATTCTGACTGGCAGAGTCATATGTGCAGCTGAAACAAGACAGTTCATTTCCAATGTTTCTGGTCACATAAAGACAACAGCCCTGATCTGCTCTTCTGTCTGGCCTAGAAATGAAGTATAAACTAAAAGGTTTATGTTGCCGTAAGGAGAAAACTAACATGACAATAAATTATGTTTTTTTTCTAAAAACCTCTTTCCAAGATGAGACTAAATTGTAAAAATGATACAATTCTCTTCTGGGTTTAAAAAAGTTTCTGAGGATGTTAAAACAAAGAAATCCCAAAACTAATTGTAAACTTCTTTTGGGAAGTACTCTTTTGCTTTACATAGGGCTCTACAGTCAGTGGCAGGCGGGCACCCATCAGTGCTATTGCAAGACTGCCATGTTGATTGAGTAGATGGAAATCACATGTTCCATTTGATGCTAGCTTTTAATATCTTCTCTTGTTCCTATTGTCAGGACTTGAAACCAAGTAACATTGTAGTCAAGTCTGATTGTACATTGAAAATCCTAGACTTTGGACTGGCCAGGACAGCAGGCACAAGCTTCATGATGACTCCTTACGTGGTGACACGTTATTACAGGGCCCCCGAGGTTATTCTGGGAATGGGCTACAAGGAGAACGGTAAGGATGCTTCTGAGTACCAGCCAAAGAAACTGTGAAGAAAATGAGTACGTGTTTTAGATAGCCAAGAGTAATGTTCTCTCTCATGTATATGAACTTTTTAAAAAATAAGGCTGCCAGCTTTCATATTCAGAGGTTTTTAAAAAAGTATTACTATGAAGAACCACTCATTAAACATGTAAAGGATGTTTCTGAGAAGTAAGCTTGGTTAGAAGAACACTGAAATGTCATAGCTAAAAAGAATTGTAAATGGAGTCTGATTAAACAGTCAAGTGGATACTGATTAGCATACATGCTATAGATATTGAGAAAAATTGCTATTTAGGTGGCAGCTCAGCTCAAAGTGAGTATAAACAGGAAGAAATCTATCTACTGCATTTAGCCATTTGGCTTTATGACACTTCTTAGATTGATGGCTCTAGTCTTAGGAAAAGACAAATAAAAAGATACCACAATCCTTGGAGCAAGAATATTCACAAATGCTCAATGCAGAGTCAATTTAGAATAATACAAATTGTTCAAGTTGGATAAGAATTTCTTTAATACTTTAAAGTGTTCCATAAGTAATAGTTAAGGTAGCAATTGCCTAGTAAGTTTTTATGAATTCTAAAACCATAGAGAGAGAAAAGTATTAAATTTTACGCTATTGATTTTATGAAGAAAATCTAGTATTCATGAACACTTTAAAAGAAAAGGTAGAATCATCAAAATGTATTCCAGTTTGATTTTATTAAAATGAAGGATTTATAAAAATACTTATTAGAAAGCATTGCAATATATTATTTTGAAAAGAATATCTCTAATAAGTAATGAGGTATATTAAAAAACACATCCACTATATTTAGGAATTAAACTTGTCTTAAATTAGAATTGTATATATGCACTCAATGTACCTTTCATACTCATTTTGATATTCTATTCTATTTAGTTCCTGGCAATCTATAAGTTTTATAGAAATAATTATCATTGTATTTTTATGTGTAGGTGCTACAGAGTACTTTTATGAAAATTCCCTGGCCACCAAAGTTTTAAAAAATTTCTTTGTGCCCTTCTAGATTAGAAGAGAGCCAATACTTTTGTGCATTTGTGCAGAGGAAGGGAAAGGGTTCTTAGGAAGGTCAGGTTTACTTTGTTGGACAATGGCAGAATTCTAATCCATTTTGACTTGGAAGAGGAAAATCTAGTCCTCTTCCCAAGGCAATACCACACCTAACTTATTTGGAAAAGAAGATAGTTGTATACATTCTTCATAAGTTATTTTTAAAAAATCAAAGTGGGAACGAATTAAAAAATTCAAGAAATCAAGAATCTACAAAAATCTGGGGGGGAGGGTGTTCTGAATTTGCTCTTATGGATTTTCAGACCTTTGCTGTACAGATGGCATGTGATCTCATCCCTTGTTCTTCCCTCACTAGAAAGGATTGCAAGTTCCTGCCTTAGCTTTTTGGCTTCTCCTGATCCATGCAGAAAGCACACCTAGCACCCTTGTGCTGCTCTCACCTCTATACAGGATAAAGGTTATCATGCAGAGGAACCTGCTTGCTCTGACAACAGGCATGCCCAGCTACCCTGTGCACCGAACCCTGCCTTCCTTCCCCAAGGAGCATTTTAGCCTAATGTTTCTGCCCCAGAGTTCCCTTTGTCCTTACTAAAAAGCGAGTTGGAAGAGGGTAAAGATGAGTAAGAGAAGGTGAAGCCTGTTTTGTTAACAAGTATGACAATTGAGGAACATATGTGTGTAACAACTTTTTAACACTTTAATAATACTTTATTTATGTCATGACTCCTTTATACATGTGCAAATTATTTATGCATCTTTTTCTTGAAATATTTCAAGAAATATTTCTTGAAATATTTCAAACAGAAACAAAAACTGGTATTTATTTACAAGAATAACTTCTGAAGGAAAAACTAAGTCTTGAATACCAGGGATTCCAATATTTCTGCCTAAACCATGGTTCCAGCCATTTCCTAGTTTCTTGGATTTGGTTGCATGTACCTTATTTTGGACCAAGAAAAAGAGGTTCTCTAGTTGCCCTATTCCGTGTGACTGAATAGAATAGAAAATGGAAACAGCCATCCCTAAGGGTCTATTAAGATTATTTTCTCTGCATCCAGCAAATGACATCGAAAACCCTTTGGTGGCTTTTAGCTGTCACCTGGCATGGAGATACTTTTGATTAAGCTGCTGCTTTTCCATGCTACCATTTTATGGCACTAAAGGGCAATCTAAGGCACTCATAAAGTAACTTTAAAAATTAATTTGAGTTCTTATACTAGATGTTGTTTATGTGATATTATATTGCTGGTTTTAACTCACCTTTTTGGCCAACTTTTGGTGGGAGACAAAATTTGTACCTTCTAATCAAACGCTTCTTTTTCCTTCTCCTTCAGAGATCAATTATCTTAGTTAACTTTACTTTCCTCCCTTTTCTTCACTTCCCTCTCTCTTATTCTAGTGGATATATGGTCTGTGGGATGCATTATGGGAGAAATGGTTCGCCACAAAATCCTCTTTCCAGGAAGGGACTGTATCCTTGTACCTTTTTGCTGCAGCCTTACCTGTTTTGTTCTCTCTCCCTTTAAACACATAATGATTTTGCCAGGAGAGTAAAGATAGAAGCAAAAAGTTGGGTAAGTGGTATAACTGTGACTAAAAAAAAAGTGATTATTTTTCTAATCTGACCAGTACTGAAGACTACATACCTCAATGGTTTGTTTTAATTAAATTTTCAATGGGTTTTTTTCTTCTTAAACTTTCTTATCTGTAACTCAAAATAGCAGTAACTATTTGCAAGTATTATCCATCTCCCTTCTAAAACCATTTTATGCTGCAACAAATTTAGGCATAATTATTTCTCTACTTGCTGACATCTTAAGCTTCTGTCCACGCCTTTATTGATTTGAATTACTCTTGACACTATATCCAGTCTTAAATAGTTTAATATAGGACATCTTCCTTCAAACAAGAACTTCCACATTTAAAAATCATAATTATTATTCAGATTGTTGGAGGTCAGGTGGGTTTAAAATAGGCTTTCCTCATCTGACTTAGAGATGTGACTTAGACATGCATTTCAAATGAAATTTAGAATTAAAGAAATGAAATATACAATGTAAGAAGTATAGTCAATTAAAAAAAAGCAGGTTGATTTGTGTTCTACCACTTAGTCTTCTACTAGATTCCATCAGAAATTTCTTGAACAGGTATCTCTGATTTGGAATTATTAAAAGAGCTGGTATATTTCTGAAAGGATCAAAATTTCACTCTTTAACAAAGGCACATATATGTGTTTATAATATATCAATAAGAAAGTTTACATATTAATAGAAAAAATATTTTTATAAATACAGAAATACCCTGTTAAACACAATTGTGCAAATCTAAGTACAACAGCTGAGAACTTTAACAATGATAATGCAAGAGTGAGTTCAATATATTTATTACATTGGAAGGTTTTTAGAAATTGACAGTAAACATGTGATCCATAACTATTAAGTATTGTATTTGACTAATAAGAAAGCTCTATTAAGAACTCTTATAATGTAAGAAAGATTATTATTGTTACTTAGTAGGAATAGAAGAAAAGGCCAATGATAAAAAAAATCTGACAATAAAAAGTTGATGCCACAATGACCATGCATTTAATGTAGGCATTTGTTTATTCTGCTGTATATGAATAAGATATTCTCTAAATTCCAATAGTAATATAATAGTAATGACATCTTCTACAACTATACTATCCAATAGGTAGCCACTAGCCACATTAGCTATTGAAATATGGTTAGTCTGAATTCAGAGGTGTTATATGTGCAAAATGCCTACTGGATTTTGAAGATATAAAAAGAAAACATGTAAAATATCTCAATTTTTATATTGATTATGTATTTAAATGATAATATTTCATTTTACTTTAAATTAGTTATTGAATTTATTTTGAGGATCAATTACATACAAATCAATTACATGCAAAGTTGGTTTGAACAATATTGTAATTCACATTCATATGTATTGATTTCATACAAAAGTAGGAATTTGTGTGTGTGTGCATGTGTGTGTGCTTTTGTCTTTGGGGTACAGTACATTTCAGATTGAAAAAACCCAGAACTTCTCAATCAATTCCCAAAGACAAAATGTTACAAAATATCTCATTCCCGTGTGACATTGTTGTTACAGTCACTTGATTCCCATGTAGCATGGTTCTCTGAGATCTAATTTAGCTATTCAGGCATTTATCAGGGTTCTTTTTCTCTTATTTTAGCAGTATTAAATTTAAAAGCCAATAAAATTAGGAAAAATTAAAACACTTCTGAACCCAAAATACCCTTCAGATAAACAAGCAAAGATAATAGCACCATATTGATAATTCTACATTCTTCCAGAAATTGTTCTCTTGAAGGTCAGTTTTTCCTTTTATCCTAGTTTATTTTTTACAAAAATGTTTAGAACTTTTAAGTAAATTGTGCAAATATCAATACATAAAATATATATCCTTGATAAATATGGTCCTAGAAATTAAATAAACCCCAACATACAAAATGTAGATTGTGATAAGGGTTTGTATTCTGTATTCCTTTATCTCCTGTGATGATTATGTAAACTACTGGTATCCGATAGCCTAGTGCCATATATTGCTGGCCTATATGTCAGTGGGGAAGTTACATAAAGTCATTATAGTGGAAAATATCTTGCTTAAGTTAAATTTTACTTAAATATGGGTAAATAACTTTCAGATGAAATGCATTGGAATTCATTTTGCCTATAATTAAAATTATAATTTAATGTCTTAGTCATGACTATATTTAAAAATTAAACTAAACCATAGAAATCCCTATTAAACAATGGATTACATGTACTATATGTTTTTGAGTGGAATTGTTTCATTAATTTTTATATGAAGTTATTATCATTTTGTGATTAGAGCTTACTACCAATAATAAAGGGATCAGAGCATTGAAGTAACTTCACTAGGCCATGATGATCAGACACAAGTTTGGGGGCTGATGGAGCTTATTTATAGGGAGAAGAATCATACCAATATTTTAACATATTGAAATGATTCCAGCATTTACTGGAAGTAATATCAGATTTTAGTATATGCTAGTTTATACCTTGACTACTTCCAAAATTCTTCAGAGACTTAAAGAAACAATCTAAGTGAATAATTCACTTAGAATTATTCAGAGTAATTTCTGTTGAATTTCTCTGAAGCTGAAAAATGATGTTATAATACTCTATCATCATAATCAACATTATTCCTCTCTCTGAACAGAACTTTTTAATGCTCCTTTTTTAAAATCTGGACCCTAAGTAAAAGTAGTAAAACACCTTGAAAAATTGGGAAAATCTTATGAAATTATCATTGACGACCAAAGTTTTGGCTATTTTCCTCTGTTAAAATTGTATTTAACATTTTGGATTTTGAGAAACATTGTGTGGGTTTCTTGACTATTGATACGATCCAGATGGTATCACAAGTAGTTTCTTGATGACTATAAGTGTTGGAACCTACATACATACATATTTACTTTTCGATTTATTAGTTTGCTAGCTTTTTTAATATCCAAAGGAACATTTATAAAGTGTTTGTTTTTCTTGTGTAAAGAGTTTCTTCATTATATAAACATACACTATTATACACTCAATTTTCATTATGGTTTTATGATTAAAACCTATTTCATAGCATATATGCTGACAAAATATATAGTATCATTAATAATTCTTGGGCCCATGATGAATTTCAAGCCAGAGAACAATGAATATGCCAGGTCCATTATTTTATTTACATAGTCCAATGATCATATAAGAGGCATCAGTGACTTTATATTTCATTAAGATTTTGGTTTTTTAAATAATAACTTATAGTAAAACAGTTTTATGATACTTCCTTAGAAGTTTTTTTTGTTTTTTGTTTTTTTAAAGGACTATCTAGTTCCTGACTCCTTCCATCCACCCCACAATCCAACCAGGGCATGCTGTTTTCTTGATTACTGAAGTCTCATATAATACCAGTATACTTTTCATATAATACCAGTTCTTTCCTTAAGCCTGCTTCTTTTAAATATATTTTTCTACCTTATGATTTCCATTCTACTTCACATGGTAGCACCTTTTTTGAGCAAGGTCTGTGATATTCCTTTATTTTGAGTTCTGGCCAAAGTTCTCTGGACCTGGGAAATGTTAAAAATAGGCACACCATATTCATTTGAAACTTCTGGACCTCAAGCATATTATCTCCAATTAAAGCTGACAGATTGCTAAAACACTGCCTCTTGCCTTTCCCTCTGAGAACATGAGAAATTTCAGTTAGAAAGAAAAGGATGTACATATAATCTTTCCAAGAAGCCAGGTTATTAAGGAACAGAGAATGATTTGCCAAAAATATATTTGAAGAAATGAAGAAAACATCCTCAGATTAACTTCCTATCATATCTTTTCTAAACCTGGACAAATGAAAATTGGGAATAATCAAAGTAAGGTGAACAAAAATTGGAGGTTGTGGATTATTATATCCATC